>NW_018742418.1:7333830-7366139 GCF_001683475.1 Chenopodium quinoa | reverse complement strand
AATTATGGACAGTTAAACCCTACAATCTTGAAGCGATGAAGAGAACACTGGCGAATGTATGGAGGTTGAAAGAGAAATTCGCAATTAGGGTTGTCGAGACGAATTTATTCGTTTTTCAATTTTTCTGTGAGGATGATAAGGATGGGGTTCTTGAAGGTAGACCATGGTTTTTTTGATGAGAAATTATTACTGCTGCAAGAAGTGATCGGTGATGAACAACTGTCAGAAATCCTCTTCAAGCAGACCCCCATGTGGGTAAGATTTCTAGATGTACCTCTGAACAAACGAACCTTGGCGGTAATGTATGATGTAGGGGAGTTTATAGGGAGTTTATCAAAGCAGATGAATCTGATCCTCTAGGGTGGAATGATTGTTTGAGAATCAAAGTTTTAGTGGATATTAATAAGCCATTGTGAAGAGGGCTGTTCTTAGCTATGGGGAAAAATAAGTCTCGTTGGGTGGATATTAAATACGAGAGGCTCGCTGATTTCTGTTTTTTTGTGGTAAATTGGAACACACAGAAAAGGAATATCATTTCAAGGAGCAAGTGAAAGAGGAGGACGAAAAGATGGTGTTCCAATATGGACCATGGCTACAAGCATCTCCAAAGAAGAAATCCAGAACTGATAATGCTGAACATGAAATAGAGAAGAGCTGGATGGGGCAACTAAAAAAATCAAGTTTGTCGAAGAAAACTCCTACATATAACGATCCAAATGTTATCAAGTTGGGACTGGTTGGGGCTGCTAGAAAGATTGCCTTTGCTTCCCCAAATACTGATGATTTTAAAGAAATAAAGTCCCCTTTGATAAACAGAGAGGCGGAACTCCGTGCGGTGTGGGATAATAATGGAGAAAAGCTTGTGTTAAGATCAATGGGTACAACAATGAGCGAAGAAAAGGAGTTTAAAACTTGAGAAATCAAAACCAGAGGGTGAAGTGGAAGGAAAAAAGGGGGGTAGTGAGGATGGGAGTGGTGAGGGTACGGGAGGAAATAGGGAGGGGAAGGAGGGGAAGGTCGTAGGGGGTGCTAACAGCAACCAGGTACTGTTGGTGATGAACGTGAAGGAATGTGATGGCATGATTGTTAAACAAGGAGAAGAGAGTGAAGAAGGAGAGAAAGATAGGAAGGTGAACGTGAAGGATGAAAAGAAGGAGGGAGATGCTGCCATGGGGGAAAAGGGGCGAGGCCTTAGAAAGGTCACCATTATAAAGAGGGATAACAAAGGGGGCAATGAAGGAAAGGTTTTATGTTGGGGGAAAAAGAGGAGATCGTGAGGAGGCTCGTGGAGAATCTGAGATGGATGTGGATGAAGATGAGTTGGATGCTACGAACAAGAAGAGAAAGATTGTAAGCTTAAATAAAAATGTGGCGGGCCCCACACCATGGGCTCTTGGTGAACAATGAATTACATACTTTCGTGGAATTGTAGAGGTTTGGGGAGTACCTCAGCGATAAATGCAGTGAAAATGTGGCTATGCTTGAAAAACCTCAAATCATTTTTTTTGTCGGAAACAAGACTAAAAAAGCTATGAGATGGAAAGAGTAAAAAACAAGCTTAACTTTAATAACTTTATTGCAGTTAGCTGTGTAGGGAAGGGAAGGAAACGTAGTGGAGGGCTAGGTCTGTTATGGAAAGATACTTTGGAGGTTGAAATCAAGTCGTACTCCTTACACCACATAGACTCATGGGTGAAGATTCCTAGCAAGAAAGGATGGAGATTTACTGGAATATATGGGCACCCGGAAGCGGAGAAAAAGAAATTGACTTGTAATATGTTAGAAAACCTTAGGAGTAACCCAAACATTCCTTGGTTGTGTTGGGGTGGGACTTCAATCTAATGCTGATGTCGAGTGAAAAACAAGGAGGCAGTGAGTTCCGTATGGGGGAGGCTGAAGGTTTCCGAATGGCAGTAGAGACGTGTGAGCTAGCAGACTTGGGCTATGTAGGGCATGGATTTTCATGGACAAATAACCAAGGTGGAGATCGAAATGTACCGAGCGTCTTGATCTATCCTAGAGAATAAAGTATGGAAGGGCCTCTTTTCTGGGTCCTTTGTGACGCACTTATCAAAGAGAAAATCAGATCACTTGCCTATCTTGCTGTGTTTTAATGAGGGGGTAGGGAAAACAAAAAAGAAGAAAAAATTCAAAAAATACAGGTTTGAAGAAATGTGGCTCCGTGATGAAACTTGTGGTGACATAGTGAAGGAGGCGTGGAATTGGGGAGGAGATATATGTTTAAAATTTGCTCATACATCGATCAATTTGAGCACTTGGAGTAGGAACAAATTTGGAGATTTTATAAAGGAGATGAAGGACTGTAAAGGCAGGATGGAGAGTCTTATGGGAGAGACACAGACAGAGGAGATTATTGCTCAAATTCGGGATCTGGATGATAAAATGGATGAGTTGGAGAAAAGGGAGGAGGCTTATTGGAGGCAACGAAGTAGGCAGGAATGGCTCAAAATGGTGATAAAAACACGACTTTTTTCCACACGAAGGCTAGCCAGAGAAAATCAAGAAACCATATTAGAGAAAGTGAAGGATGCCGTTGGTAATATTTTTCGAGAAGAGGAGCAGATTTCGGAGGTTTTTGTGCGCCACTTTGATGATCTATTTTCATTGGGAGGACAAGGTGATATGGAGACTGTGATTGAGAAAGTAGATTCTATTATTTCAGAGGATCAGTGTGCAGAACTTGATGCCCCGTTTGTAGGCGAGGAGGTTCGCGAAGCTCTTTTCCAGATGCACCCCACTAAGGTCCCTGGGCTGGATGGTATGTCTGCTATCTTCTTTCAAAAATTCTGGAATGTTGTCGGTAGTGATGTAGTGGAAAACACTCTGAATATTTTGAACAATGGTAGTGATATAGGATCTATTAATCAGACACATTGTTTTAATTCCGAAAAAAAAAAAGAATGTGAGTCTCCTGTTGATTATAGACCTATTAGTCTGTGTAATGTACTGTATAAAAATTGTGTCGAAGGTCTTGGCTAACAGACTAAAAAAAATATTGCCGTGTATTATTAGTGAAAATCAGAGTGGATTTGTTCCTGGTAGACTTATTCCAAACATCATTTTAGTGGCTTATGAGTGTTTTCACTTCTTGCGGAAAAAAAAAAGGGAAAAGAGGATATATGGGGCTGAAATTGGATATGAGCAAAGCTTACGACAGAGTTGAATGGGCCTTTCTGGAAAAATGATGAAAAATTTTGGTTTTCCCAAGTCTTATGTGAAGAATATTATGAGATATGTTTTATCGGCTTCTTTTGATGTGTTAGTGAATGGACAGCCGTCTCGGGTCTTTAGACCAAGTAGAGGGTTGCTCCAAGGAGACCCATTGTCTCCTTTCCTATTCATTATGTGTGCGGAAGGGTTATCTGCTCTTCTTAGAGAGGTGGAAAAGAAAAATCTCATTCATGGTGTTAATATCGAAAGGCACGTTGAGCCAATTTCACATTTGTTTTTTACTGATGATAGCCTGCTGTTTGTTCGAGCAAATGAGGAGGAAGCTGACAAGGTGCTTGAATTACTGTCAACCTATGAAGTGGCGTCGGGCCAGAAACTGAATATGGAAAAATTAGAGGTGTCTTTTAGCCGAAATGTTGATCTTGAAAAGAAAAATATGCTTCAGATGAAGTTAGATTTTAAGGCTGTCGAGGGACATGAAAAGTATTTAGGTCTTCCGACGTACATTGGAAGTTCTAAGAAACAAATTTTCCAGAATATTCAGGATAGGGTTTGGAAGAAGCTTAAAGGTTGGAAAGGCAGGTACCTATCTTAAGCAAGGAGGGAAATTCTTATAAAATTAGTGGCACAGGCTATTCCCTCATATGCTATGCAATGTTTCTCTATCCCGGTTAGCATTTTGAACGAGATAGAAAATTGTGTAGGAACTTCTTTTGGGGGCAAAAAGGGGAGGAACAGAAGATGAGTTGGATTGGGTGGGAGAAGATGCTACGAGCAAAAAATAAAGGAGGATTGGGGTTTAGAAATCTGAGATTTTTTAACATGGCTATGTTAGCAAAACAAGCGTGGAAAATTGTAACTTCTATGGAATCTCTTTATGGCTAGGGTCCTAAAGGGCAAGTACTTCCCAACGCCAAATTTTTTTGATGCAAAAACTGTCCCGAATATGAGCTTGACGTGGAGATCGATCTTAAGTGCAAGGAAGGTGATTGAGAAGGGTGCCATAAGAACAATTAGTGGGGATGGTAGAGTATGTATTTGGGAAGATCCATGGGTGCCAAACCTCCCAAATTTCCGAATCATGACACAAAGGAGGGAAGAGAATGAAGGCCCGGTGTTTGTAAAATATTTGTGTGGAAAATCAGGAGTGGAATCTACCCACGCTCGCGGATTTATTCTTACAACGAGAAGTTGAAGCAATCTGCAGTATCCCAGTTCCAATGTTCGATGAGGAAGGTTTGTGGGCATGGTTTTACTCGAAAGATGGAGTGTATAGCATCAAAAGTGCCTATAACATCTTGGTTGAAGAAGAAATACGTGAAAAAGCAACCTCGTCGGGTGGTAATGTGGAGTTTAACTGGAAGAGTATTTGGCATGCTTGCATTCCCCCAAAGATCAGACTATTTGCGTGGAGATGTGTGTGAGAGGGGCTACCTGAGATGAAGCGCCTGGTGGATATGGGTATGAATGTTGATCAGCGATGCCCTATGTGTGGCGAGGATGAGGAGACTATAGCTCACTCGCTTCTCTTCTGCCCAGCTGCCTCGGCTATATGGGGACACTCGGTTTTACGATTTGAACCGAGTGATATTGATGCTCACGGGTTTCAGGATTGGTGTAACCAGGTGGAGGGGAAGATAAAGGAGAAGAAGTGGTGGGATATATTTTGGTGCATAGCATGGAGAATATGGCTGAAACGTAATGCATGGGTGTTTGAAAAATCCGAGAAGACAGAAGCAGCCATAATACATAAAGCAATGTGTTAAGTGCACTAGAAAACAGCCAATCAACGACGGAAAAATCTGTCGGAAAACCTTGAAATTCCGTCGGAAGGCAACGTCGCAATACCTTTTGTAGGAATTTCGGGATATTTCGAGGGAAAATCCGTCGGAAAGGTCCATTCCGACGGAATTTGTTCTGTCGAAGTCAGGTTTGACTTAATTGGATAGTCCGTCGCAAGGTTCTGACGGATCTTTTCCGTCGGTATGAGTTACCTTCCGACGGAAAATTCCGTCGGAATAAACCACTTCCGACGGAATTTTTCGTCGGAATCTACTTAATTCCGACGGAAATTTCCGTCGGAAAAGTCAATAAAAAAAAAAATCCCCACCCAAACCCACCCCCGCCACCAGCCCACCCCCCCCCCCCCCCACATAGACCCCCTACACACCCAAACCACCACCCACACAGATACCCCCTAGCAGCCCCCCTACCACCTTAACCCGCCTCTCCACTTCCCTAACTTAACCCACCTCACCATACCCACCTCCCCGAAACCACCACCTTGAAACCCACCTCCCCGAATCCTCCCCGAAACCCAGAAACCACCACCTCCCCGAAACCCACCTCCCCGAAACCCACTGAAACCACCCTGAAACCCACCTTCCACCACCTCCCCAAACCCACCACCCACCTCACCGAAACCACCCAAAACAACCACCGAAACCACCCAAAAAAACATCAAAAAAAATCCATAATTCAACAACACCATAATTCAAAAAAATCAGAAAAATAAACAAGTTAATTAAGAAGAAAAAAAAAGACACATACCTTAATTTTGACAAAAAAAAACCGTCAAAATTGGGTTTACAAGGTCAAATTCGACCATGAAAACTCTAGATCTAGAGTTTTCATGGTCGATTTTGACATGAAAACCTTGATTTTCTTGAGAATCTTAATTTACTTTGAATTGAAACCCAAATAACCCAAACTGAAAATGAAAACAAAGAGGGGAAGAGGAAAGAGAAAGAGGGGAAGAGGAAAGGAAGGAGAGGAAGAATAGGGGCACCGCCGTCATAGAAGGAGAAGGAAGGTGAAAGAAGGAGAAGAAAAGGAAGGAGAAAGAAGGGAAGAGGAAGAGGAGAGGAAGGAGAAAGAAGGGAAGAGGAAAGAAGAGAGGAGAGATAAAGAGAAAGAGGGTGAAGGGGGTAAGAGTAGGGTTTTTTGCTTTTTAATCCGTTTTTTTTTTCTAAATCCGTCGGAAATTTCCGACGGATAATCTAAATTCGTCAGAAATTTCCGACGGAACTTAAATCCTCGGAAATCACGTTTTTTCCGACGGATTTTCGTGTCCGTCAGAACACGTCCGTCGTAATTGCCTATTTCTAGTAGTGGTGGAAGAATTTGAAGCAGCCACGCCCCTGAAGATAAAATGCCGAATGAGCAACATCCTTGCTCAAGATGGAAGGGCCCCCCTTCTGGACTGTAACAAGCTAAATTCAGATGCAGCCTTCCAAGGGAGGCGGTTGAGAATAGGAGGGATCTTGAGGGATGAGGAGGGGGTGGCAGTGGTGACTTATTGTTCGACTGAAGATGGGAAGTTTGATGTGGCAGTTGGCGAGGCAATGGCTATGCGTTCTAGCCTCAAAGATAGCTATGGAAGCGGGTTTTAGGAATTTTATCCTGGAAACTGATAATATAAGGTTGTTCCATCATTTGAAGAAGGCCTCCTCTCCTCCTTGCTATTTTGGTAGATTGGTGAAGGATATCCTAACTTTGTCGAGGAATTGTCAGAGCTGTGTTTTTTCTTTCGTCAAAAGGTCCAGGAATGGTGCTGCTCATAGCTTAGCAAAGTTGAGTTTTTCTTTTAGTGAATATCGAGTGTGGCTTGAAGAGTACCCTCCTGAAATTCAGGGGGTTTTATGTACCGATATTGAAAATTTGATGATTTGATAATATAAGCTAAGCTATGCTTTCTGTCAAAAAAAAAATTACATTTTTTTTTTACAGCCAAAAAGTAATTACATTGTTTCTCGAGTTATACATCACCCGGCCCATTTCTCCTAACTATAATTTTCGAATTCAAATCATAAAAAAACAGGAGTAGTACATGAAAAGTAAATAATTACACTGTCTCACCAAATGACACTTGATAAGTTCTGTTCACATCCTTAAAATACTTTACTCGTCGCTCATATCAATCAATTTCACAGAAAGTAATTGTACCCTAAAACAGAAGATAACTAATTGAGTGAACACCGCAATAATTAACTGAGTCAAGTCAATAATGGGTTGGCTTGCATCTAGGTCGAATGATAAAAAGGTTAGTTAAATTAATTATTTGGGTGTTTAGAGAATTGCATGTCATGTTGGATTGAATTGCTTTTAGGTTTATCAAGGGCTAGATGAGAGTTCAACTTGAATTTCATGTTTTCAAGTCCACATTGGATGTTGAGTTTTCTAGGTTGGGTGTGGGTCAAATTTGAATAACTGATTCACAGATCATAACAGTTATCGAGTTAATTTGAAATCACATCAAGTATCGAGTTAATTTAATCCTATGGAGGTTAGTTTTAAAATAATCATGGCATAATAATGGCCCTATCCATGTTCGGAAGTGTTGGTATTTTGAACTAATACAACAAATGTTGGCCAGTGACTGTGTCAACAAATTTCAAATAGAGAGAGTATTTAAGGTAATATATAGAGGCTAATGAACATGCAATCACAATAGCCTAGGTTGTAATTTGCTCTTTATTTATGAAGTTCTCTTTGCCAAAATAATAATAATAAAAAAAAAAATACAATCACTATATGAATCACGAGTGGTTCTTAGACGGATCAAATTTAGGGTTAGTGTAGAATAGTCAACCTTGCATTATTTATTATCAAAGGTCACGAGCAATATAGAAACAAATCCTTATATTCCGTACTATATTTATATAAGTTAAAATTTTGTGTACTCCATAAAACGATGCATGTATTGAACATTCAAACTACTACACAAAGTTCAAGTAATCTAGAAGCGAAAATGTCTTATTCTCCTTAGCTAGGCTTGAGCAATACCAAGACGAGTAATAGGAGTACGTAATCTTCTTTTTAAAAATAAAGGCTGCACGAGCAAAATAGTCTTGTAATTAGCAAAAAGTTACGGTTTGTTGTGAACTAAAATGAGTTCAATGCACGTACTTAGAAGTGGTATTACCAAGTAGACATAAAGACAAACAAGGATAAAGGACAAGGAGTTTAGATTTTTGTATAAAATTATTGACTATTCTTACATAAGAAACGGAGAGAAGTAGAGAATTAAGTTTAATAAGATAGATGCGTAAGTAATATGAGTACTTCCTTCAATCCATTTATTTTGGTACCAACTCATCTATCATATTTACATGCAATCTAAAAATAAATAAATTAGAATAAATAGGGTAAAGGGTTTGATTAACCTAGCTAACTCTTTTATCGATCTAATCAATCGTAGGCTTATTGTTAATGAGTTATCCATTTAGTCTTGTCAAATATCCTCCATGATCTGCATTCAAGTAAAAATAAACAAATTAAAAGAAAAATTATTTTTGATTTTTTGTAGTACCAACCATTAAGTAGTTTTTTTTTAAGGAAAAACGATGAGCAAATATATTAATCAAGAGACAAAGCGTCTGATAGTACATGTGGAAAAAATCAACCATTATAGGTTCGTTGCATTGCATGGAAACTGAATACTGCACGGATACGTTAACACCCAAAGAGAACATGGGTACATGAAACATTTATACTGTAATTATATTTGCATGTTTTTATATAAAAGGTTTTTGTGTATATACCTTGTTATTGTTTGATTTTCAACTCTTGACATTAATGTAGATGAAGGGCCTTCCTAGAAGGTTAGTCGCTCCTTAGACATTTTGTATCTTGAATGACTTACCTACTTTGTTTTCTAGTGAATTCAATCAACGAAATTTTCTCTTTCTAATGGACAAAAAAAATATTATTGTAACAAAATCACACTAACTAAGACTGAGTATTGAAGACAATGTGAAAAGGTTTAATCTATGGGAAAGAGCATTTTTGCAAAATTCTATAACACCCTTGAATAGATAAATTAAAAAAATGAGTTGGGGTGCAACAATTAATGTTGAATGAGAAAGTATCGGAGCAGTTTTATTCATACTAGACCTTATTTAGTCTATTGAGGCTGTTACCCATCTACCCTATAATTTATTGATAGTTGAGTCTTTATCATATTACTCCCTTTGTCTCAAATTGTTGAAACAATTAAATTTCACACACATGTCAATGCAATAATTTAACCTTAAATATATATAATTAAACATTAGTGATAGAGTATATAAACCAATCATAAGCTCTTTCTCTTCTTTTATCAATATGAAACATCACATGTATTGATTGAAAAGGTTACACTTCAACAAACTTGTTATTTTATTTACTTTATTTGTTCATCTTTAATCGATAAAACTCTATATATTGATTTTTTTCACTGTAAAATAAAATACTAATTATATTATACAAAGTATATACTAAATTTTATGTTTTTATTCAACAAAATCCCACAACAATCTCTTCTCTTAATACTAGTGCGTTTTATCCAAAAGAAATGGTAACTATATTTGGAGACGAAAAGAATACACATTATCACATATACATTATTCTAGCACATGTATTGGGTTGAAAATCTAAGGTCTTATAAAACTAAAAAAGCTCTCTTTCCTCTGCATGAATGCATCAATAGCATATCAAGCTCGGTGTTTGTGCAATTTCCATAGATTTTGAAGCAAATAAAAACATAATAATGACATGAACGTGTAATTAAGAAGGGACAGAACCACAGAAAGAGAAAAGGGAAGTGAGAGGTTAAAGAATACTCCTAAGAAAGGTCGTTTTTTGTGAATCTAATATCTCAAATCTTATTGGTTGCCTTAGGATTTTGCATATCTTTCGACATTGTTACTATAATTATGGTCCCCCTTCTATATATACTTATGAATAGCTTTCATAGGCTGTGACTTTTTCTACATTTAAAATTTAAAATATATACTACTAGTAGTATGTTACAAGACTTACAACTATAGTACTATAATTCAATTCATATGCCGAGTTTTATCTTCTTAATTATATTGTGAATAACATGGGGGTGCTAAAGATGCATGTACTCATGTACGTAGCTATGGCAAGTTGGACTTTCTTTTTTAGTGAATCGCAAGGGATCGAGTTGGTCTTGGCGTAGTGGTTAATTAAATATTTCATTGGGAGGGGGTGGGGGTAGAATAAAGGTTATGAATAAGGACGAATTGTCTTTATGTTTTTACAAGTATTTGGTAAGCAGTTATGGAGCTAATGATAATGAGATTACTCGTATTGCAATTATTTTGTTGTCAGGGCTGGAATCGAGGGGGGCTAGGGTAAGGTCATGGCCACCCCCTTGATTTTGTATAAAATGTTTTTGTTTGTTTAAATTAACAATTCTTAGTAAGTAGATCAGTTGGATTAATTTTTTATGGAAAGGCATTATGAGTTTGTGATAAGGGTTCAAATCTGGTTGGACTAATAAATTAGTTTATTTTTTTTTAATTCTTTCATTTTTGTTGTATGGTTGGTACTTGGTAGTACTCATTTTTAAGCTTTAAACTCCTTCATTCTTATTGTATTTCGCTACACACCTCTAGTTAATTTTTTTTAGCATGGTTTTTTGAACTTGTATTAAAAACATAAAAAAAAATTTAGCGCAACTTAATTTTTGGATGAAGGTAAAAATTTTATGTGTTATCCAATGAGAAATTAGAAAATATGTTGATATTTTAAAAAATATATGTAGATGATCTTGGCTCCCTTAATGTAAAATTTCTGATTCCGCCACTGATTGTGTATTAGTATAAGTATGTATAAGGTCCACAACAAGTAACGAATTACCAAATTTATTGTAAACATACATTAAGTTCAATCATACCGAGTATTACATACGAAGTACAAGCTAAGTTTAGTTGGGGTTTCTCTTAAAACCATGTTTCTATTGGTGGAGAATTGAAGATGTGGTGTGATATGTCGAATATATGTGTTTGTCAACCCTATTTCAAGCATCGATCGATGACTATTTATTATTCCTTTCAACGTTCATTTTTATCACATGCCTGTATCTATCTATACATGTAGTTAAAGAGGTCAAAACTTCATCATTGGAGTAAGACTATGGAAAAGTAAGTTAATTAGTTAAGTAAGCTTTGAGAAATGAGGAAGACTATTAAAAAAAAAAAAAAAAGGTACGATGTAATAAGCCTCATAATTAATAATGTAATAGCTTTTATATGTTATAAATTTAATTTAGAATAATTGATCATTAATGAAACGGTTAAAAAGCTTGTTAATTATCGCATGATTTTTTGGATTAATGTCCGGACCAATATTTGATCAAGTCTATAATTATTGTTTTAATAATAGAAAAATATTATACATAGCCCTTAGGGCTACATTGCATATAAGAAGCTAAAAATGGAAAAAATACAAATGAAAATATAACATTAATTACATTAATTTGCTCGTGATTTTGTCATACTTTACTAAATTAATACCAAATTAGGAAATATATTAAATGCTTATTTGTAGCCTTAAGTAAGGGGCACATATATAGCATTATCCGTAATAATATAGTGTTCTGAATTGTTTATTTGATGACTGGAAGTATAATAGTTTTCACTCGAAGCTTGAACTTTGATTTCAGCTAGATAATTCACAATGAAAGTGTGAATGACTAGGTCATTTAATTTGTAAAAAGTACAATTTGTGCTTGAATTTTGGACATTGAGAAGGCTATTTGATTCCGAAAGTTTACTTATTATTAGACTATGGACCACTACTTAAATAAACATAGTACGAAGTATATTAGTATGTGCTACTATGTGGTAAGAAAGTGCATTGATAGGATTATAGGAAGTACAATACCAACGGCAAGGTCATAGGATTATAGGAAGTACAATACCAACCGCAAGATCATGAAACGCCTACTTTAAAAGTACGAAGAGATGGTTCAAATAGTATATAAACTTACACAAAATATATATATATATATATATATATATATATATATATATAATATATATATATATATATATATATATATATATATATATATATATATATATATATATATATATATATATATATTTACTCGGTACTTTTCTATTCATATAAGTTGTGTTTATTTACATTCTAAGTCAGTTAATTACGGTCATCCCTCCTTGTAAATATTTCCTCAACCAAAAGGTAAACCTTTTATGATTTACTATAATTTGTATGTGACTATGTATAATACTTATATCTAAATTAAGCTACTCGTATTACTTAGGTCGTAGTATAATAATGGTGTATAATTCTTTTATTATTTTTTAAATAAATTGTTTTATGCAGTATGTATGTATATCATTTTAATTTTAAAAACAATTTAAAGTCATTTTAACGAGTAGTAGTTGAACATTATCCACTTATATATATGTCACTGAGTTCAAATAAATCTTTCTAAATAATTAATTAGATGCGGATATAATTTGCATGATTGAGTAGTAACACATAAAAGATAACATTTACAATAAACGCTCGTCTATTTTTGAACATAAACAATTGAAAAAGAACAGCTGATAAAGTCTTGGAAACTATACCCTGTATCAGTTATTGAATTGAAATTGAAACTCATCTACGTCACTGATTTGTTGTCGTTAGCGTGATTCTGTCTTTTGGACGACGCAAGATGCGTGGGAGGAAGACCTAAGCGCAAGTGTTGCATGCACAAATCGAAGGGATTATGAGTTATGACCACTCTAATGCTCTAAGCTTGTTAGTTCCACCACCACAAAAATAACGACTAACCAAAAAAGTAATATTTGTTATAACGTCGACAAATTACTGACCATTTAAGCAGGAATCTCGCCGGAGAAAAGAGGCATCATATCTCTCCCACATGCTTCTTATTTAATTAATTATACTTATTATTAATTAGCTTATCACTCTGACCTTACCAACCTTATTTTATATGCATTATTGTTCATATAATAAAATTTAATCAAACGTATACAAGTATAATTAATTAACCGTGTTACATGTATATTATACCATAACTTTATGTTATACTCGACTGTACAAGGGCTTCACAACTAAGTCAGTTAGACAAGGACTGGTAATAAACTAATAATGTAGATAATTACAGAAGAAGACAGAACTTGGATTTCATATTTTATCTATTTATTAAATTGAGTGTTTATATTTTCAAAAATGGAATGACTTTTTGATACCTTAAGTCGTTATTGCTGTTGATTAGCTCCAATGTGTTAATCTCTCGTCCGTTTTAGATACCTTAAATTCAACTCACTTTTCGTTATATCTGTTTTTTTCTAAAACAAAGTCGAAATCGATCCATAAATAAATATCTGCGCTAGATATCACAATTTTATAATTTGATTCCAAATAAAATCATATTCTTGACCTTAATTTTTCCCGCAATCAGATCTCAAACCTTCTTCACATAAGGAGTATAAGGCCGGCCATGCAATAAAAATCCATTCAAAAATTAAAAATAAATAAATAAATTAAGAAAATGCTAACAAGTGGAATTAGGCACCTTTTTTTTTTCTTTTTTTTTTTTTCTTTTCTTTTTTTATTGTACATAAATTATTTTAATGGATTGAAACTTATTTAAACTGATTCTCTATTATATTTGTTTTTTTAAAGTACTCCCTCCGTCCCATAATACTTGGGACGTTAAGGTGGACACGTAGTTTAAGAAAACTACAAGTGGGTCTATTTAACACATTTGTTTATTTTATAAGAGATTCTCTTTTGTATTTTTATATTGCAAGAAAAACAACAAGTGGGGTGGGAGTGGGGTAGGTAAGGAAAGAAAAAATGTGGGAAAATATATTTTTATTAGTGGTCCCATTCTATATTTAGTAACGTGTCAAATATTATAGGACGAACGAAATTGCAAAGTGTGAGAAGTATTATGGGACAGACGAAAATGGAAAGTTTGTCAAGTATTATAGGACGGAGGGAGTATTTAATTATATTTATATAGCTTAAAACTCATTTATACTACGAGTAATCTGATTCTCTAGTATATTTGTTTTTTTAAAGTTGCTGATTATTTTTACAGCTTAAAACTTATTTGTAAATTGCAATACACCTTAATGGTATGCCACACACATTGAGAAGAGTTTAGATAATGTAAACGGACAAATTTTCAAAGTCGTTTGCTTATTATCTACTCTAATCAACTTTTAAAATAGCATGTCCAAAGATTGTTTGCAAATTAAAGAAACTAGAGGAAATATAAAGGCACATGTTAACGAAAGCCACCGAGCGTTGGATATGATAGCTAAAAGCAGAATTATTAAATTAGAATGAATATTAATTACACCGATTGACGCGTGATTTTGATATACATTCCTAAATTAATACCATTTTAGGAAATAATTTAAATATTTTTCTAACGCCACAATCATTAGTAAAATTCATACAATATCTAAATAAAGTGAAAAAAACAGGGTTTTATTCACACTACTCGGTAGTTATTATTGACAAGGAATTACTAGTTATTTTTTCATTTTTTTTATTTTTTTTACAAAAGGAACTACTAGTACTAGTCCTATTACTCCATACTCCAAGGAGTATTATAATAATTTTGATAAGCCAACAACTGATACAACGTAGTTTGTGTAAAGGTACAACTACACAAAAAATAAACCAAATAAGAGGCCTAGGATTCGGGTCGGTGTAATGTGAGTTTCCAAGATGCCACGAGTTTAATTGTGATGTAATCATACAAATTTTTAAAGAGAGAATTTCAGAATTTGTCACCTTTTATCAGTCTGACTGGTCAACCATGTCAAACTCCCTTCCTTCATTCTGTGGCTTTTTCCCAATACCTCAACTAACGGATCCTCTTTGAGTTACAAAACCGCCATTTTTCGATTTTAAATTCTTAATCTTTGCTTATGCCTAATGCATCCAAGCTACATATACCTAGGGTTATATCTTTCTATTTTCAACATAGTACGTTATTATATACGTTTTAACATTATACGGAGTATCTAATTAGATAGCAACATACTCTTAATTATCCTATATATAATTCACTATAGTTGATCGTATATATCTTTGATTCATTTACTCAGACTGATGTTATTAGTACATCTGATCTTTTGAGCTAGCTAGTACTTCGTAGTAATTTCTAAATTTTACTATTACGAAAGTATAAAGATAATAGTAATTAAACTAGTTATATTGGTTTTTTATTTTTAATAAAGTTGTGTTCGACAGCTAATTATGAAATATTGTGGTGTTAATGAGATCATTATATAACATATTAATGTATAGTTTGGTAAATAATACTACTGTACATGTATCATATTTCTTGATTGTGACTTTGTAAATAGAATCTTGTTAACGAATGTCTCGGGGCGTTAGATAAAGAATAATTATATTGGTTAAAATAGTATTAAGTTAGGAATGCATGACAAAATCACGTGTCGTTCAGTGTAATTAATGTTAGTTTTACTCTAATATTTCCCCATTTAATTCTCTTATTTAACGTCCCGGGGGCGCTCATTAGCTTTTGCCTTATAAATATACCTTACTTGGATCTTATCTTGTTGTGGCGATTTAACGAAGTTAAGGATAATTAATTGAACTTGAATATCTAGTAATCAACGTGAGATATAATGTCTTAGAGCATGAGTTGCATCTCTTGATACATACGAGTAACAATTGTCAAATAACATGTTTTCTTGCCACTGACTTGAAATATATAAAGGACAAATCAAAGGAGTCCAAAAAAATTTCTACGTACCACATGCTACATATGCATGAGCCTAAAATGCTACAATTGTTTTGTAGATTTTAATTTAATTTGTTGACGTATCCAGTCAGTTTACTTGACCCTAACCAAATGTATCATAATAATCAATTGATCTAAATTGGACTGATTTAAATGACTCGATCGATCATTTACCAACATAAATTTAGCTCTATCTACTCATTTGTTCCTTCAAATATTTCACTATATTATATTTCATGGATAGCTTAAAGACAACTTCACATGTTTTCTTTTAGTAAACTTTGTCGTGCTTTCACAATTCTTGTTTTGGTCAAACTACCTAAATTCCCCTACTTCACTACTTACCCCTTCTAACCCGATGCATTAATAAGTTAGTTGTTCATATATAGTAATAAAAAAAATTGAAAAATTATTCAGAATACTGGCATGCTTATGTAGCTAGTCAAACTGTAACACATTTTTCAATAATAAACAGACTTGACACACAGCAGTTAAGAGGTCATTTACCAAAATATACCATATATTGTTCGTATCAATTTAAACCTCCAACAATAATTAGCTACGTCCAAAGTAACTAGCTAAAGGAAACAGAGGGAGTATCGGGGCATCGTAGTATGTAAGCAAGGATAACATGGGGATGCATGGTAAGACTGACACAAAGAGGCCCCTTTCGTATGCTGAAATAGAAGCAAACTTCACCCTTACCCACTTGAAGACTAACCCCAAATTGGGGACACCAAGAGAAGGACACTTCCCTACAATAACATGCCACAAACACAAACACAAACACAATGCAATATATGCATTTTCTCTCTCTTCAACTTATTATTATGCAATGTAACATAATAAACATTATATTATATTGTTTGTTACTTGTATTAAATAAAAGCTACTCGATCGTATCTAGCCATCCATCCCCTTAAGTTAAATTAGCCCACTGCGTTCTCCCATGCACTTGTCTTCTTCACTTCCAACACCCTCCACTCTTTTCTCTCTCCCATTCCCTCTTCTTCATGCTTTCCTCACCTCTTTGTCCTTAATTTTTATTTATTTTTTTTAAAATATTTTTTTTTTATCTTTTAAACAGTTTCTTTCTATTTCCTTTATATACTAACCCTTCTTTCTTATTCTCTGACAAATAAACAACAACACCATACAAACTAAACTCTCCTTGCTTGCGTCTTCTTAATTCACCTTCATTCTCTTAGATTCATTCGTCGATCACTTGCATTTTCTCCTTCATTGTATCATCACTATGTCTAGCCGACGATCACGGTCAAGGCAGCAATCAGCTGGTGTCTCTGGCATTAGTGATGATCAAATTGTGGACCTCGTTCACAAGTTGCAGCAGCTTGTTCCTGAGATACGTGGAAGACGAAGCTCTGACAAGGTATACTTATACATATACATACATACACATACAAACTAGCTAGCTAGCATCCGTAAATAGTCTTTTTTGCGCGTTATTTACAGATAGACGAATAAGACTGCATACATCTGAACTCTTCCAAACCCCACTGTATGTGATGGTTCTGGAGTCCTGTATACAACATTGAAATGACGATATAAATGCTTTCACATTACTATTATAGGAATAATAGAATGTAACTTTAATTAATATTATGCACATTTTATTATTCATTCTTCATTTTGTGAAGACTTTAGAAACTATGAGAAGAAGCATAAATTTTGTGTGGACTCCATTGTGTTAGGGTAGATAAGTCACAAGTTCATTAAATCGTAGTATATAAGTTAGATGTTATAAAATTATTGGCATTATACACATATATATATGCCCATTATATTAGAACTATATTAAATAAATTTATTATTATGTGGTGCAACTAGCAAACAATTTGCTTGTGATGTGGGACTCTTTTTTCTTCCATTAATTTCTTATCTTGCATTTAATTTTTTTTTAACCCTAAGTCATCTAGGTACATTATATTCGTAGAAAATATTTGTATATTATATATATGATGTACAAATTAAAATATGGTGTTGACTAACATTTATTTTTATTTATTTGGGCAGTCGGCAAATAGGGTTTTGCAGGAGACTTGCAATTATATTAGGAACTTGCATAGGGAAGTGGATGATCTAAGCGACAGATTAGCCGAGCTCTTGGCTTCAACTGACAGTGACAGTGCTCAAGCAGCCATTATTAGAAGTTTACTTATGTAAACAAAAAAAAACAAAAACAAAAAAAAAATGTAAGAGAGAGAAATAAAAAAAAAAAAAAAAAAAGTATAAGTAATTATTTTAAGTAATTAGCTGGATAGTTTGGCCAAAAATTATTGTTTTTGTTTTTTTTTTTTTTTTGGAATTTTAAAATGCTTCTCTCCCTTCTATCTAGGGTTTGGTCTCTAACTAGACCAACAAGAGAGATTAGATTGAGTGAGAGAGAGAGAGAAAATCTCCAAGTGTTGTATTTAATTAACTAGCTCTTTTAATAGTATAATTAGTTGTTACATTTTAATAATAAGTATTTTAGTAAATTAATATATCTCCTTATCTCTCTCGAGTCTTCGCTGCTGATGAGAACGATAAATATATTACATGGTTATCATTTAATTTCCACATTTTTTTTTTGTATACAGATAATGATAAAAGACAATAAAATAATTACGTATAGAAATTCGAGTAGGGACTTAGACAATTCGATTATCCTACAAACAAGCGTAACTATGTACATTACATATCACTCTATCATTAGTGTAATGTCTATTTTATTCAAGTTGCATGGCACTGACATTGCATTGCGGCCTTGGATTTTTTGGAATAAGTAATTAATTATTGAGCTTAGCTTAAAGGTTGATAATAATAACATTTAGAGATTATGATATTGACTAGTAATGTATTTAAAAATAGTTTATTTTAAGGTTTTTGTTTAATGTTGATGGTGACGTACATTTGGTAGTACATAAAAACAAGTTGCTATAGTCCGACATTTCTATTAATTAGCCCTCGATGTAATATGTTTGTGTTCATAAGCACTCCGACATAGAAAATGCCAAGATGAATTAGTAGTAAGAAAAATCCAGAAAATATATAATTGATGTGGCTGGAATCTCATAATTTGCTACTCATTCAATCTTATGAAAAAAGCAGCAAAAAGTTGGGAGATTTTTTATGATTCGATACCGTTATTATTAAGATATGATGGCTCATCAAACCATAACTAAGTTAGGAATTTGGTACTTCCTCCGTCCCTTATTATAATTTCTGTTTTTCTATTTTGGAGACTCAAAATATTGTTCTTATTTCAATTTTTGGATAGTTTTTAAAGACTATTATACCCTCAATTTTTTAACTTTATCCATTATACTTTCTAAATTACCTTTAAAATTTCCACTTGCTTTGTATTTTTTTCCACTTTCTCCCTCTAGCTTTTGTCTATAATTGTACTTTTCACCTTTTTTTTTACTTCATTCACTTTATCTTCTCTAACTTTTGTCTATAAATGTACTTTTCACTTTTTTTCTATGTGCTTCATTCACTTTCTTTTCTCATTTCTTAAATACCGTGAAAAAACACAAACAAGAACTATATATTGGGACAGAGAGAGTATATCACAGGCTTATTTTCCCTAGATATAATTGCATTATTTAATTTCTTTTTATTTATCTAGCTATCTCAATACAGTATTATTGTAAAAATTGGAAAGTCATTTTAGGGGGCAAATTCTCTATTTATCGATTACAATATTGTAAAAAATTGGAAAGTCGTTTTAAGGCGCAAATATAATAGTGAAGGCGTTTGCACAATGCCCAATGCCCAATGCCTCAATGTACATCCATTGAACATACATCAAGCCTAGCTAAAACCAAAGAACATGAAAACTAATTTTAATGAACAAAAGAGCTATAACTAAAATGATGCTATATATGTTCATTAATTGGAGTTTATGCTCTTTTGTTTTAGTGTTTTTTTTATTTTATTTTGTACTCTGTGTTTATCGAATGTACACTATGCACTGTGCATATACTTGCACCATCAATTATATTTATTGATATTAGGGAGCATATATTTAGCTCGTTGTTACATGATATTGGATCTTTCTTATTCCTTCTCACTTCTAGGCAAGAAGGTTAGCACAAAACTAGCAAATTACTAAGTCATTGTTCTCTTCACCTTAATTTTACTGAATAGAAATTATTTTTACTGAATAGAAACTAATTTTATTGAACTTAATTTTTTTACTGATTCTCTATTATATTTGCTCTTTAAGGTTACTAATTTTTAGTTACAGATTAAACCTTATTTTTACTGGTGAATTGAAATTATTTTTGCTAAATTGAACTTATTTTTACCGAATTGAAACTATTTTAATGAAATGAAATTATTTTTACTAATTATTATTATTTTGTTAGCTGAATATATTTTTCTTCAACTTATATTATTCAAACTTATTGAATTTATTAACAGCAGGAACAAAATAATGCCTTAGGTAATGTTCCATTTACTTGATTTCCACTTATATAATATATCTTAGCTTATATATCTTCTTGACCTCTAGATTATTTATCTTATCTTTATTCTATCTTACCTTATCATCTTTTATCTTATATTATTTATTATACCTTAATATCGTTAAAATTTTGACTCGGTGACAAAGACTGAACTAATATTTAAGATCAAAGTAGTGTATTGACAAATGTATATGGTCAAAATTATACGCTTATTAATGGATGAAAAATTACCTATAGATTATAACACTTCTAAACCCTAACTTTTTTGTTTCATTTGAACCCTCAACTTGCTTATAAAAGGATGAAAATCAATTACACTAAGGTAGTGTTCTTTTCAAATGAATTTCACTTATCTTATCTTATTGCCATAAAAATTATTTATCTTACAACCCTTATATTTATCTTGTCTTATCTTTATTTATACAAAGTATGATTTAAACTTATCAATTCTTATTTATTTTATTTTGGGCCTAACTTTCTTTTTTCTATAAGATAAATTGTATACATTAAGGGTGTGTTTGTTTCATCTAATTTTACATAGCTTGTATTATTTTAGAAAAAAATAATTTCTGATAAAGTAAGCTCAAAAAATTAATTTCAAACAAAATATTAAGCTAGACACAATATATAAGTTATAAAAATTCTAAGAAAATAAGTTCAAACAAAATGAAATTATATAAGTTTAGATATATTTAGATAAAATAAAATGAGTTCAGATAATTAAAAGCTAGACACAATATATAAGTTATAAAGATTCTAAGAAAATAAGTTCAAACAAAAAGAAAATAAGTTCAAACTAAATGAAATTATATAAGTTCAGATATATTTAGATAAAATCTAATGAGTTCAGATAATTAAGTTCAAACAAAATTTATAAAATAAACTCATGTAAAATAAATAAGCTCAAAGAAAAAATTCAAACAACATCTAATAAACCAAACATAGTGTTACTTCAATCTTAGCAAATTAACACCCTAACAAGAGTGCGCCTTATTTACTAGATTTTCAATTGTATGAAATTATTTAACTTATTTGAACTTAATTACCCAAACTTATTAGAACTAATTTGAACTTATCTAAATTATTAATTAGATCTTATTAGTGTATTGTGAATTAAACTTATTTGAACTTAATTCCTAAAAATACGTATCTTATTCGAACTTTTTTTTTTTTTTGAAATAAGTGGCAAACACAACATGGCCTGTTTTTTTTTTTTTTATTATTTATTTTTTTTTTATTATTTGGGTGAATCAACAACATCGCCTTGTTAGAAGCTCTTTCTAGTCAAACTTAGGAAAAGGTATGCCTAGTCATCATTTTTGTACAACAACCTAGTAAAACAACTATAGCTAGCTACTAGTAGCCATTAATCATGTACGAGCAATAGCCTTCATCACTTTCTAAGGCTACCAAACTCAAAAGTCTTCTCTCTATTCCTTTCAATTTAGGGATGTCAACGGGGCGGGGCGGGGCGGATTTTGGCATTCCCATCCCCATCCCCGCCTCACATTTTCATCCCCATCCCCATCGCGGGTCTAAAAATTATCCCCATCCCCGCCCCGGCGGGTCCTACTCCAAAACCACCCCCGCCCCATCCCCGTCCCCGCCCCGTCCCCGCCCCATCCCCGCTAATTCCCCGCCCCATCCCCGCTAATTCCCCGCCCCATACCCGTCAATTTAGTATTAAAATCCTGCATATTATATAACTAAAAATTAATAGTACATAAGAGGAAAAAAAAAACAGTAACTCCAAATTGTCCACAGTACAAATATTATAAATACTACAAGTTTACAAATATTCAAATACATAAGAAGAAATTCATTAGGCCTTGAATTATTCGGTGCAAAGTCCACTTGTTCCAGAATCGATATCACATGTTTCAAATCCTTCCTCTAATTCTCCCACTAATTTAGCATATTTATCATCCTTAAAATCTCCACAATCTGCAAATACAATGTTAATTAATTAAAATAAATAAATAAATAATATTATTAATTAAATAAAATGTTATATTAGCTATTTACCTTTAAAAGCAGCCCATATCCAATTTTGAGTACACATCAAAGCTTCGACAGCTTCCGGTAAAAGCCGACTACGATAAGGACTAAGAACCCAACCACTTGTGCTAAATGCGGACTCTGATGCAACAGTAGAAACAGGAATGCTCAATATATCTCGTGCTATTTGCTGAAGAATGGGATATGTGCCTCCATTTGTCTTCCACCAGTTAAGAATATCAAAATCTTGGACTAGAGGCACATTAGCAGCATCTAAATACTTATCCAATTCTGAAATTTCATGACTTGAGTCCTTATCTTGTTGCAAAAATTCTGCAAATTCTTGCATAAAGGTCTCCTCATTGGATTTGCTACTACTATCCAAATCAAAAGCTTGTTGGCTGCTACTACCTTGAGTTTTACCCATCTTAGACCCATACTCATCAACCAATCTTCGTAGAAGATCACTAATTCTACCAACCTCAATTTCAAAGTCATGCTCCTCAAAAAATTTTGCAAAATAAAAGCGAATAAGAGCCATTTTGTATCTAGGATCTAGTATTGTTGCCACTCCCATTAAACCATTCACACTAGCCCAATACTTGTTATATTTTTGTAACATAATGTCGGCCATTTTCCTTACATAATCATGAGGAGATAAAAGCCAACCAGAAATAGCAATTCTCAAAGCACAAATTTTAGGAAAATAAAGATTGGCCGTAGGGTAATTTGTTCCTGAAAAATTAAGGGTAGTTATACTAAACACTTCCAAATGTTCACATATTTTCTCAACTTTTTCCCAATCTTCTGGGGTCGGTGGATTCTTATATAAATTATTACGAGCACTTAAAACAACAAACACTTCTTTATAACTAGTAGCAATAGAAAGCATTTCATAAGTAGAATTCCATCGGGTTTTGCAATCAAGTGCTAACTTTCTACTACACTCACGAGCTATTTGCTTAGCCACTTGTTCAAACCTTTGTACTCTCTTATCAGAAGCAGTCCAAAACACAACACTATCCCTGATTCTTTGAACACCATTTGATACCACAGCACTTAAACCATCTTGAACAATCAAATTTAATATGTGAGCACAACAACGCATATGAAAAAAATCACCTCGCAATAAAAGTGAGCCATATGGAAACACTCCTTTCAAAATTTCCATCATTGCATCATTAGTTGAACAATTATCCACGGTTATAGAAGACAACCTAAGATCAAGATTCCATGATTGAATGCTTTCTTTCAAAGCATCAGCAAGAACCTCAGCAGTATGAGGGGCGGGGACATATAAAAACCTACCAAAACCAATGAAAATAACATATATTATTTGTCTATTCAATACTATTGTGGATATATGGGCTCATTATTATCATCTATCATCATAACTTATAATTCTTATAATTTTAAATTTCACACAAAAAACTATAGCAATACAAAGACAACCAAAAAAAAAAAAATCATAAGTAACCAGAAAACGATACCTTATGATCCGACTTTGCAACTTCCATGTATTATCAATAAAATGTGAGGTGACCGCCATATAACCTTTTCTCTGGTTGTCAGCTGTCCACATGTCAGTAGTTAAGGCAATCTTACCCTTTGCTTTCCTCAACAAGGTTGCAACATTATCCTTCTCAAGCTCATATCTTTTCATAATATCTTTTCTAGTTGTGTTGCGAGACGACACTTTAAATCCAGGTTGGAGTGTCTTGCTATATTTTCTAAAACCAATATGCTCAACCATGCTAATTGGATACTCATGCAAAATAATCATCTCTGCCAAGTCTCTTCTTCCATCTTCTTGGTGGAATTCATAAGGAGCCAATGTCATCGTGTCATTCTTATCATTCAAGTTTTTTTTTGTACCAAACATTCTTGTTTGTCGAAGATCTTGACATACTCTCTTTGGACATATTTTTATATGATCTTTCAAATGAGTAGTTCCTGCTTTTGACCCACCAGCAAGTAGCTTAGAGCAATGGTTGCACTCAGCTTTTATCACATCACCAACTCTCTTTCTCTTAAAGTCAGACCACACTGCCGAAGTATGCCTACTAGTAATTGGTAGGAGAGAAGGATCGGAATTAGTCTCCAGAGGAATATCATCATCATCTAATGCAATTGGAGTATTACTAGCTGAAGTGGGAACACTAGCATTATTCTCATTTTTTGATGTCATTCTCCCCTATAAAAATTAAATAAAGACAATTAATGCACTAGACATATTGACTGCAGTATTGAACACATTTAATATCTCAGAAACAGCAATAATAATAGCAATGCACAACAGCACAGCCGCACAGGGCACAGGCAGTCAGGCAGATCATGCTTCTAGCACAGCTTCTATAATTGGTGAGCCCAAACATAAAATAAATAAATAAATAAATAAATAACCATTTGAAGTTTTGTTCACTACTATAAGCTTCTGCTGCACCTTAGTGTTAAAGAAGTGAGAATTATTGCAAATTGCATCAATATTTTATGTCCTATATTTTGCAATGAATTGCATGGTCATGAAACTATGAAAGTATGCATTTTCTGTCATACATATTTACAATTCAGAAAATGGTAGTCCCAAGTTACATATAATGCTGATGTATGATGCAAATTTGATTATGAAATAAATAATTTTATGGTTAAAAGACATCCAGGGAGTTGACAATTTTGTTAGATTATGAAATAAGTTTCCCCACATACTTGATACTCCCTAATCCCTATATTAATAATGTCACCCCAATAGAGATTCCTGGACCTGACAACTTTAGTTAATATAGGCTTTTGCCGACTAAATTAGGTTTATGAACAAATATGATTTATAACAAAAGAACTTCATCAAACGTTCATAGCCAAAAGGTAAAACCATAAACATTATGGGAAATCAATTACTAATTTTAAATCTTTATACAACAATATGAATAAAAATACACACACACATACTAGCAGTACAATTAATAGAAACAACATGCATTTACCTTTCGAGATGTATCAGAAAAACCTGTTTTAGGAGTAATTTCAATAGGGCTAAATGGCTAATGACAGTGGTCTGTGAAAAAAAAAAGGGAAACAAAGTTAATACAATTGAATTCAAGTAGATCAAACAAAAACGTAAAAATTTATCAAGTAAATTGACGAGAAATATACCGGGTTGAAGACGAAGATCCGATTGCACACGAGGTTGAAGAAGAAGAATCGAAGAGAGGGGTGTGAGTGTGTGACCATGCGTGGAAGTAGATTGAGAGGAGAGAGTGAGAGGAATTCTGAGAAATTAGGGTTTTTGTTTTTGAGAATGAGGGATTGAGGCATTTGAGGGTGGGCACTGGCAGTGGGCTACTGGGCTGGGTAAGTCAGTACAATTAGCACAATTTTTTTTTTTTTATGATTTTATCGCATTAATCACTTATCTTACGCATGTATGGGTCGGGTATAAAGCGGGTATGGCTCGGGTATGGGGTGGGGCGGGGCGGGGAGGGGCGGGTACGGGGTGGGTCAGGCGGGGCGGGGCGGGGCGGGTGTGGGGCGGGTCTAGGCGGGGCGGGTATTACATAAAAACCATCCCCGCCCCATCACCCATGGCGGGTATGGATTTTAGACCCATCCCCGCCCCGCGACCCGCCAAAGCTAGACCCATCCCCGCCCCATCGGGGCGGGGATGGGGCGGGTCTCCTATTAGACCCGCCCCACTGACATCCCTATTTCAATTCATTCAAAGTTTTTGTAGATGGATTAATAAGTCTCATTTACAAATTAAACCTAAGCCTCACACCATATCCAAAACTCCAAAAGCATACTTTTCACATCACCAAACTAGATCTTGATGAAAGAAGCAACAGACTTAACTTCTCATATCATATACTTCTCATACAATATCAATCAAGTCTAGTGGCGAAGCTAGAATGTTTTATTAGGGTGGCCAAACACTCTATGTTCTAAGACATATATTCATATTCCAACCCTTTTAACAACATTAGAAGTATCCTTTAAGCTTGCAAAATACTTCGTATATATATAGATAAAATCTCACTACTATTACGTTACTCTACTAGTACTCTTTAAAGCTTTAAGCAAAGTATTCCATATAAATCTAAGCTAAGAATCAATAAAAATAATCATTTATACATATATATAAAGCAAAATAAAATAAAATCAAAAGAAGATCACAACCGAGAGGGGAAAAAACACGCCCAAAAAAGGCATAAAATCGAATTAACTAATTTAATAAATATTAATACTTTTTTGTTTCTTTTTTTTTAAACTAAATGTGAATTGGAAAACGTATACAACTTGTGCATGACAAACGTGAATACTCCAATGTACACAACCACATACAAGAAAAAAAAACCAATAAACGCTCTGTTCTCTCTCCTCCGTTCACACAAAAAACCCCATTTGAAACCTAGAACTCACCAAAGTTCCGGCGCCGCGGCCGGTTCTCCGGCGAGTTCCCTTTCCTTTTTTTTCAAGTATTATACTACTCGTGTTCTAGTTTGGTGAAGTTGAAGCGTAACCAAGCTCCATGAAGAGCTTCGAACTCCGTTTAGTGCTACCCTCTTCTCACCGGAAAGGTTAATTGTTACCGTCAGTTTTCCGATAGATAGACGAGGAAGCCTTGTTCCACCAGGAATTCTCGCCGCTTAGAAGAAGGATCTAGGTTCAGATTTGTGTGTTCAGGGGACGAAATTGACAATTTTAGGGGTCTTGGGCAAACTCTAACGCCGCCGTCGGGGGGTTGCCGGAAAAAAGGAAATCGCGACGGTGTTTGGTGAAGTTAGGGTTTCGTAGATTTCTTGAGCTCAGTTTCAAAATTCTCTGTTCTGGTTATCTTCTTTGGTTTTGGCGAGTTTCGAAATTGCTCTGAAGTTGGCTCTGTAAGTCTTCGTTCTCCTTAGTTCTTCTTATTTTGAAGCTAGTATGTTAAGGTTCGTTTGGCATTGATGTGGTTTTCTATTTTTTGGCTTTTTGTTTTTAAACTCATATGATATATGTCATATAATGAAATAAAGATTAGTTAAACTTATTAAAATCATTATAATTTTGAAATCTGACAACAGAAAAGTGAAAACAACTTTTTCTTGTTTTCTGTTTTTGGTTTTGTGTTTTAAAAATAAAAACAGAAAACTAAAAACAATAAACGATGCCAAACAAGCCCTTAGTTTTGAGTTTAAGTTTCTGTTGTGAGGTTGGATGTCTCCCCTTTTGTTTTGTTGGATTGTTTTTTTTTTTCTTCTAATGTGTCCCTGTTTGGTTTCTAGTTGGATGGCCATGGTGGGCTTGTCCAATCTTGAAGTGGTAAGGGGAAGTTATTTTGGGTTAGACTCTAGGTATTGGGTGGTGGGGAGGAAAAATGCCCTGCCCTTCGCCTTTGTTTCATGTCTGGGATTTGGAGCAGTTGGTCTCCTTGTTGTAGTCAGTTTTAGCTTATGCTTCCTTGGCAGTGGGTTTGCCTTGAAGAACAAGTTGGGTGAAAGTCATTTGTTGATGGCTCTTCAGCTATTAGGTTTGCGAGTGTACGACTTGAAGGTTTGGTGTTTTGTTTCATCGTCAATTGGCTCTAATTTTGATAATTGGAGTTCTTTCAATGTTTTCAGGTCTATGATGGGTTTTGTACTCATTACATTCAAATTTTCAAATCTGTACGCTACTCCCATATTATTTGGGTTCATAGTATGCTACCAATCATGAATTTCTTTCCTTTAAAAGAGAGAAATCAAGTTACTTGTTACCGTGATATTACCTTCCTTTCGTTTCTTGCTTTGGTTTTGTTTTCCAAGCTCCACAAGTTACAAAGAGTTTCTACCATGGTTAATTACCCAAGCTTCACCCTTGGTGGAAAAAGGACACCGGGAATAACATGTAATGTAGGCTTCGGCTCGCTAGAATCACGACAGTGTTGCCTACAAAGTGGTTCCAACACTCATGGGATAACTAAGAAAGCAGTTTCTTTTAAGTTGGTTTGTTATCTTGTGTTCATAAGAGAGTTACTTGTTACCGTGATATTACCTTCCTTTCGTTTCTTGCTTTGGTTTTGTTTTTCAAGCTCCACAAGTTAAAAAGAGTTTCTACCATGGTCAATAATTACCCAAGCTTCACCCTTGGTGGAAAAAGGACACCGGGAATAACATGTAATGTAGGCTTCGGCTCGCTAGAATCACGACAGTGCTGCCTACAAAGTGGTTCCAACACTCATGGGATAACGAAGAAAGCAGTTTCTTTTAAGTTGGTTTGTTATCTTATGTTCATAAGAACAAGTGTTGCTCGTAGCTTTGTTATTGTAAAGGTCTTAATAGGCCTAATTCTTATTGTTTTAGCTAACTCTTTCAATATACGCAAATTAATCCTTTGTCAAAAAAAAAGAGAGAAAAAAATAAAATAAAAAAATACAGGCATACATCCATGTACAAATGATTAAACAAGAAAACTTGGAAACGTATGTAGTATTCCCTCCGTCCCTTTATTAGAAGTCTATTTCTAATATTTATTACTCACATAATAAAGAGAAATAGGCTTCTAATTTAGGGACGGATGGAGTAATTACTAATTAATAAGAATAAAAAAATAGTCAATAAGATTACCTTAGTAATGTACGTACACTTTATGCCAAGCCCACTATAAACTAATCAAGGGTTTCCTCGGCCCTTAGGAACTATCTTAGATGCCTCCTAGGATTGCATGTCTCGGCCCAAGCTACACTTCATCAAGTGAAATGAAATGAAATCAACAAATATTAATATTACTACAGTACTACGTATAAGAAAGCAAGCAACTACAAAGTCTAAAATCGATTCTTTAATTTGAGCCAATTATTTGATTAAACTTCAAGCTATTACTTTATGGATTATCATGATTTTTAATGAAACCAGTAACAATTAACTTGTTAGTAAAGAATAAATCAATCAACACATCATCATGACGAGGGGTTGTGATAGTGTATATTTCATATAAATCAATCTTGAAATTAAACTATTAGTTTGATAGACCCCTAAACAGGCTTTCATGTGAGGGAGTACTTCGTATTAAGTTAACCTAACTTTGAATACGAGTAAGGCATGTTTAGTTCGCCTTATTTTTACTTAATGTAGAAAAAATAAGTTCAGATCAGAAAAAATAAGTTCAAATCATTTAAAAAAAAAAAGTTCTAACACACTTTAATTTATCGTATAACGTGCGCCTATACGATTTTTTATCGCTAAATTAAATATCTTTAATTTTGTAATGAAAAAAATTATGAAAATTACAAACTACATTTGTTTTATATTATTTGCAAGGATTTGACATAAAGTGTAAGTAAAAAATGTCTAATCGTTGCAAATAATATGAAACGGAGGTAGGCCCCGTTCATTTCACCTTATTTTGCTGAACTGAAATTATTTTTATTGAATTGAAATTATTTTTGCTGAACTAAAATTAATTTTACTGAACTGAATTTATATTTGTTGAACTGGAATTAGTTTTACTAATTTTCTATTATATTTGTTCTTTAAAGTTACTGAAAAACTGAACTTATTTTTACTGAACTGAACTTATATTTATTGAACTAAAATTATTTATTGAACTAAAATTATTTTTAATTAATATTTTTTTTAAGGTAAAGTGAACAGAGCCGTAGTATTAATAAAATAAAGATTATTAAGAATCTAGCAAGACTCGATAAATCTTTATTTATTAATTATAGTATAAGTAAGATCAAAATTTGGTCAAATTAGACAATCAGATTAAATCAAATCAATAAAAATGACGTGAACTAAACAAACCCTAAGTTTGAAAACTTAATCCTCTGATAATCACCCCTATTCCGACCTCTCCCGATTGGACCTCTAGTTTTTTACTCGAAAAGGGTGGCTTAACCAACGAAAGACAGCAAACCCGAAACCTATTCTAACACGCGCAATTTTTTATTTAAAAAAAAAAAAAAAAAAAAACAAGTGCTACATCGTATCGTATTTCTTACATTTGGTCCAAAAAAAACACCATAGTCAATCTCCCAACACTTTACTTGTCAACGAATCTTTCTCCTCCTAGATCTGCAATCCAATCTTCCCAATTCATGACATTCATCTGAATCAATCGATTCGCTGAGTCTAACGAGTCAGTGACTCAGCCATGGCGGACATCTCCGACTCAGCGGTGTCTATCCGAGTCCCCTATAAACACCTCAAGCAAACTGCTGATGTTGAAATGGTTGATTTTGATCATAATTCTCCCAACATTTCTAGGGTTGTTAATGGCGATTCGCCGGAAATTCACCGGCATTCGTCGGATTCGAGATCGGAGAAGAATAGTTTGATGAAATTGATACTCAGTTGTACGGTTGCCGCCGGTGTTCAGTTTGGTTGGGCGCTTCAGCTTTCTCTTCTCACTCCTTACATTCAGGTCTTTTTTTTTCCTTAATTGTTGTTATAAGTTCAGTGTAATGCTATTTTATATCATAATTGTATAATATTTTATGTGATTTTATGATTGTTATTAGAGATTGGAATTGAATTATTGTGGAATTAGGGTTAGGGATTGAAATTTCGTGTTTTTGTAGTGAGATTATGGAGTGTTGCACTGTTGCAGTGGATAATTGTGGTGGAATTGTGGAATGTTTGATAAGGAGTTGTTCCTTATTTTTTAAAGTTTTGTGGATGAAATTTGAGAAATTATGGTTTGGATTAGCTAGTTGAGGAATGAAGTGGTGAAAGTGGAATGGGATCACATGGCTTTGTCGAAAAGGTTGCCTCTTTGTTATTGTTGATAAGTATATTAGGTGACTCGTACTTCGTAGCTTTGTCCGCCCGATCGGGCGGACATTGCCCGGTCTGACCGGGCGGAAGAAGAAGAGGTGCCTGGCAAATTCGTTGAAGAAGCTGCTCTCGCGCCCGACCGGGCGAGCCTTCGCCCGACCGGGCGAGCCTTCGCCCGATCGGGCAGACCTTGCCCGGTCTGACCGGGCGGTGGGGGTTGGATACGTTGAAGCATTCGTATGGAGTTTTCTTCTCGCGCCCGATCGGGCAGACCTTGCCCGGTCTGACCGGGCGGAGAAGGAAAAATACGGAACGCGGATTTTGCGGTTTTAGGTTATCTTATTTTATTATCTTTTTGCCCAAGTATCTTTTAATTAGGGATTAATATAAAAACCTCCCTAATATCAGTATTAGGGTTAAGAGAGACAGAGTGAGAGCCGTTCTTGAGAAATACAAGAATCATCTTTGTAATCTTTGCAGTTTATAGTGAAATCATTCGATCTCGGTGCCCGTGGACGTAGCTATCACATCGATAGTGAACCACGTAAATTCTTGTGTTGTTCTTATTGTTTGCATTGAATTTCTTTATTGTTTTCTTGTTTGTTTACGACCTTTGCTTCGCTGTCGCACAACAATTGGTATCAAGAGCTCAGGTTCAATCCTTGGAGAGTTTCTTGAAGATAACAATGGCAGGAGATTCAACAATAAGAATTGAGAAGTTTACCGGGAAAAATAGTTCGGGCTATGGCAAATTAAGATGAAGGCTCTGTTAAAACAACAGCAGATATGGCGTCCGTTGGCTCCAAAGAGTACTACTTCGGAGTCAGGAGACGGACCGACTGACTCGCAGTTAGAAGTTATGGAAGAGAAGGCACACTCTACCATATTACTTAGTCTTGATGATCAAATCATCACGGAGGTTTGCTGATCAGGAAACGGCGGCTGGATTGTGGCTGAAGCTGGAGTCATTGTATATGACTAAGTCGTTGACCAACAAATTATTACTGAAACAGCGGTTGTTTAGCCTCCGGATGCAGTCAGGTACTTCCTTACGGGAACATCTAGAAAAACTTAACTCTATTTTGCTTGATTTACGTAATTTAGATGTTAAAATTTGATGATGAGGATGCTGCGTTGATTTTACTTGTATCTCTACCGTCTAGCTTTGAGAATTTTGTAGAGTCTTTTGTTGTTGGTAAGGATTCTATAACCTTAGAAGAAGTGAAGGCAGCACTTCATACTAGGGAACTCAGAATGAAAGCTACGAGTGATAATGGGGATAATGGTAGTGGGTTATTTGTTAAGTCCGGAAAGTCTAAAAAGAATAAGGGGTTTAACAAGGGGAACAATGCTGGGTCGGGT